>NC_051218.1:10159193-10181693 GCF_015220715.1 Pygocentrus nattereri
GCGCGCAGTTCACTGCAGCTTTTATCATGCATAGACATTCTTTGACCATAGTGGCCTTCAAAGTATCAGCTCTGTTGCCCAGAGGATGACACCTGCTATTCAAAGCATGTCCTGATTTTGAATGGCCTGCAGAATATCACCACATGCAGTGCACAGATGAGCTTTTAGTACTGCTAATTGCCTAGAAAGCAGCCCCCTGCCAGCAGAAGCAATTAAATATGTCATAAATCATGATTTTGGATGTCATTATTTTGGCTCATGTTAGCTGGCTAGTACCCTAACAGATGGAAATTTTTAGGTATTTGTAGTGGTTTTTAATTTTTTTCTCCATAAAGAGGAATTCTGACGATTCTGCGATGTCGCTTCAGACGTCTGGTTCCTATCACCGCCACTGTGAACAGCTCTGACTCAAAGTTTCTCTGGAATGGAGAATTTCACGTCAAACCATTCTGAATAACTCTGTTTACATATTGAGTTAAAAGTGCAGAAATTTTGAAAAGTCAGTAGAGTTCCTCTGTAACGTTGTCTATGTCAAGCCATTTCTAGCCTTATTCTTTGCTAAAACAGCTTTGCTAACAAGGGATGAGCATGACCGATCACCTGTCAACATTATGTAAATAACATCATGCTTATTGGTTGGGTACTAGTTTAAGATCATTGTTAGCTATGTTGGCATGTTTGGCTGGATTATTCCTGTAAGGAGCCCCATATCCTAATTTTCTTATACGTCATATATTTTTCGATTTTTTACATTTAATTTTTCCCTCTAAGACTCACTTATGATCTCAATGTTTAGTTTATGTATCATTTTCAACCTCTTTATCTGTTCAAATTTAATAGACTTTTTATTATTGTATTTTATTTTAGTACCTTTGAGACTGATAGACGTAAATAAGCTCTTTTCTGATTGGCTGTATTGAGCTATTATTTTAAAAAGCAGACTGAACCGGAACATCCTTATAACTTATTCATTAACGTATTATTCTTCATATCTTATAACTAAACGACTGTAGGCTGAATCGGTGGTTCCTGTAAACGTTTTGGTTTTTGTGACATCACAAAACCAGTGACTACAAAACAGGATGTTTTTGCAGCCAAGTTTCTGTATATAGACAGTATGAACATGGGATTGAACAGCACATCTAAACCTTTAGCAATATTTATGTTATATGGCAAGAGAGAAATTTTAAACTGATGTTGGATACGATCGGACTTATTTGCATTTATAAGCACTGGTTTCCTGATGCCTTCAATCTGCAATGATAAACTGTCAAACATTAAAAGGTCACGAAGCTGAAGTCAGTTTCTCATATCCATTTTCCCTTTCCACCTTAAATGGTGCCGCAGTTACATTCAGTTACACTTAAGGTTGAACGGGAAAATTCGAACAAGAAGCCGGCAAATGAGAAGCTGACTTTAGCCTCGTTAAAAATCGAACGTTGAAAGACATTTTACAAGAAGCTGTTCTACTTTTGAGGATAGTTTCCTGCTAGAGATGCGAGAAAATTGGCTATACCTGAGCTTAAAGCAGAGCAAAATAAGTCTGCATTTTCATTTATATTATACTGTTTAGCCTATACTATTACATTAGCACATACTGTGACATATTTGTAGCCAGGATGGTAAAATGGACATAAAATGTTGTGGATCCCATTGTGGTTTAAATTTTTGTTGAAAGGACAAAGTGTCTCTTCTTGGGTTGCCAGCCCCTGGGCTAGATCATTGAGTAGGAACAAAGTAAAGCTTCAAAATGAATTTTAAATATATATATATATATATATATATCATTCAAAGCATAAGTTAATGTAATTAAAAGTATGTAATTATTATAACAAATTAGTAAATGTTGACACATCCAGATGCCATCAGCACCACAAGTGTTCTAGAACTCGCCACAATGACCTCAGATGGGCCAGCTGAGCGTTATCAGAGTCTAATGCCGAATCACAGATGTCCCTACAACGTAACATACCACAGTAGAGGCTGCTGATGTGACTGAATCGAAATATATTAATTATTTTTCAATAGCAGGAAACATCACAGACGTTACTCTGAATAATTGCAGCCACCGTTTGTGGTCACTATCGCAGCATTCACAGAGAAAAGCCACAGCATTCACACAAGAGATGAAATGCTAACACAGACATTTGTGAAGTTAAGGGGATTCGCAATCAAAAGAACTTAAAAGTGGAGCTGACTACAGAGAGCATTAAAAAAGCATACAAGCTTTGTTGGTGAAGTATTCAAATGAATTTTGCCTTCACAGGCTCTGCTTTGGTCAGATTCTCAATCATATTTGACATTATCCACTCTGCTTTAGCAGTACCTTACTCATCGCTCTGGAGCTTCGCCTCATCTGCAAGAATTGTACCTTCCTCCATCTTCCAGGACAGTGAAAGTTAACACAATCTGTTACACTCCAAAGTGGAAACTGTTTGCTCTGTCCAGTGATCCAGTTCACACCCTGCAATTTACATTGTGCTGGCTTTGCCCTTCTCTAAGGAGGCCCGTCGGTCAGAAGAGCTGGAAGGACAAGGTGAGAAATTAGCCAATGTGCCTTCAGCCAACAGCGTAAATGAAGATGGCTTGGGGTGCTCAGCGGCTTCTGCGGATTCGTGCGGGTCAATTCCGCAATTTCAGCTGATTAGACGTCTGAGGCCTTTACAACTTGTGTTCATCTCTCAGGTCAGCTGATGTAAGAATGAGAGTGTAGCAGGAACATCGATGCTGTGCGATCGGCGCTAGCGGAGAACACAAGGCCATTGAAACCATCCCATTTTTATAACCACTGATAGTTATTGGCTAAAGACCTTTAATGCGTTTTTGTGTAATTAGAATTTGCGGTTTCTCTTCGGAAATCAATGCGAAGCGCCATCATAAAGCACAGCTATTGAGTGGGACACAATCTGTTAAGGCACTGAAACCTGAATGGTAGACAGCCAGTGCTTATGCTCAACACACAGTGAGTATTAGCTTTAAGTCTAGAAAATTATGAAGCTTGGAGTGAAAAGCAGGAGCTCCGCGCGCTCAAACACATCACAATAACTGGCTTTCTGTACGTGCATAACGTTTCTAAAGAGCATGGCCTTCAGCATTGGTGATGCAGTGCTGAACGTGGATTATTAAATTGATGATCACACATGGACCGGTTAGTTTTTAGTGAATTATCATATTTGTCATGATTTTAGTGTTTGTTCTAGCAGATGTAGGTCCTTTGTGAGTGGATGAATAGCTTAGTCCCCATGTTTCAGAATATCATTTAGGTCTGTGAGAGAAGAGCCAATGTTATTGTGTCTGTTGAAATGCAACCATAATCATGTTTAAAGAGGCGTGAAGTGCTAGTTCCACAAACAAATGGAACTTACACAGTTCCCCCTTCACTGCAAAAGCTAATGAGCCAAGCTATGTTAAGATTATGTTAAGCAATCTCAAATGGACTTGCTTTTGTGGTTTCTGGCGCTGTATGATGCACTATTATCTATAAAAATTGGCTAAAGTGTTGTTGCATAGCTAAATACAGTAACAGCAGCTTTCTTGAAGCCTCTTCATTCTACACTTTTAACAGTACATAGTGTCAGAAACCACTTAAGCAAGTCCGTTTGAGATTACTTAACGACTCAACACAGTTTGACAGTTTACGCATGCAGTTTGCTAGTTAGTTCACATGAGCTTCTAAAACCAAAAATGTGGGATGCTTGGTGCAATGTAAGTGAATGTGAAGAAGTGTTCTCTGTAGAGGATGTCAACTTATTTTCACTGCCAACGAAATTTAATTTAATTTGCATACGACTATAAATAACACATAGAAGATGACTTTATGTAGTGGGAACAATACCATCAAAATGAGCTTCTAGTTTGGCGCACTAGTGGAGTAGTTGGATGTGTTGCATGCGACTTTGATTTCTTTTGAATTGGTTCGTGTAACTGCCAGGTTGCACCAAAATGAAGCTACACTAGTTGCATGAAAGTTTCACTGTATAAAGCCAACCTGACAATGCAGTACAAAACCAGGACCATGTGCATCGTGTAGATGGAAACTGTAGTTTTGCAGAGTCCTGGTTTCAGCAGCTCCAGTCGACACCGCCTCCCACTTCTAGTGTTAAAGTTTTTCTTAATTCAGGTTTTTATTATTATTTTTTTAATATTGTGAGAATACTGAACTGTGATTACAGTGATGAGAACCAAATCGAATTGTGGGCTGAGTGTATAATTACACCCCTATTAATAAGTCATCATTGATTCACAACTGGTAATCAGACACCACAACAGCAGTGATCGAAGCTTATTACTCCACTAAAGCAAGGATTGTGTCTCTGACTCCATCAGAGGGAACGTTCCATGGGAACTATTATTGTTCCTCGCTTCAGCACACTGACCCATGCTTGAGCATGTATCTCTTCACAGCCTTTTCATTTTATGGGAACTTATTTTGTTGCTCCACTGAGACCTCATCTGGGTCAGGCAGCAGGAGGCTTTGGGAGAAATTGTGCTGAATAGTCTTGCGTTTGATTGTTGTCGTGGCGTCTCTGCTGGAGGCTGGGTGTCATGTATGTTTTGGGTGAGGTGATGGCATCGATTTTTAGCCCCATTCGCACTCTCTCCCGCTGCTCCTGAAAGTATAGGCCAGTCTAAAACCCGCTCTGCTTTGTCTGTTCAGTCAAACTTTCTGACAAAGCTGCCTCCTTGCTTTCTAGCAGGAGCTTCTCTTTGAAGTTGTTTACAGTTAAAGAGGATAAACCATCATTTTGCTCCATGCAGGTTTGATATTTTCTCTGTTTTGGAGCAGCTGTGCGTCGGAGTTTTCATAACCATCCCCATGACTGTAACTCCTGTTGTTTGTGAATCAACTTTTCACTTTTGTAAAAATGTTATAAGCATTTTTGTGTTTAGAGTGATGTTAGCTTGCACTGGTTTAAAGATTGTCACGCTGCTGGAGCCAGATCAGAAACCTTTAGGAACGGTGACAGGAGCGAAATATCAGTTACTGGTTTGTAATATTTTATCGCTGTTATAAAACCATGTGCCTTTGAAACTGTAACTTTATAAGAGAAGGAAAAAAGTTCATTTTATTTGTAGTTTAATCTGATTTTTTTTCTTTTTCCAGTGTTTTGAGTGGTTGACAGTAATGAAATGCAAAGTCATTTTTGTCAAGTATCTGTACTTCATTAAAATATTTGTGGTCATTCAAATGGGGGGGGTCAGAAGAGTACGATGCGCTATCAAATTGAGGCAAACAACAGATGCCTTTCACTAAACCCCCCTAAACCAGACTAACCAGTTTGCTCAGCAACTGTAACTAATGCTGGGTTCAGGTGCTCTTCAGAAGGTTGCATGTAACAGATGGTTAACTAGTAAATACAACTCCGGTCAAGTGCTCGTTCATAGATACGCCCACCACACAGAAAAAAAAAGCGTGGAGGTCTGGAGGATGCAACTTTTGCTGTATTGAAACGCAGACAGATCTACTAGATGTGTGTCAGGTAGATTTTTTTTTTTTTGAGAGATAAAAAAAATCCTAGTTGAAACATTGATTTATGTTGATCCATTCATCTTAAAATGTGCACACACTGTAAACAGCAGCAGGGGTTTGCAAATGATGTGGAAACAAAGCGAAACAAAAACGGCATCATGACTACAAAGCTGTATTCTTTTTCTAAAATATTTAATCATTCATAGCAACAAGTGGCACTGCTTTTAAAGAGCACTTGGTTTGTTTCAGTAGTGCCATAATTGGCTGCTTGGACCATCTGTTTGTGATTCGTTCTTCCCCTACTGATTTTGTTTATTGTACTGCATCATATTGCTTTTGTTTATTTCTTTAGTGGGAAGCCTTCCTGGATGAATTGACTAGATGGGATATTAAATTGGATGGAGCTTTGCAGGGCGCCTGCTCGCTTATATTTAGCATTCAGTCTTTGGTTTCTATTTTTGTCTATAAGATTAAGGCCTGTGACCACTTTGCCTAACCAAGCTATAAGTAATAATGAAACCTCTGTCAAGGCCGAGTCTTAATGCGTTACTCTTGCAGCTTGTTGGAACACAAGGCCATTTTAGCTCAGTCTTATATTTTTGACTTGTTTGCAAGTTTATAATCTGGCTGACTCTTTAAATTGATGATTCTGTTTGTTGTATTAGTTGAAATACTTGTCTGGAGCTCATTTGAGTACTTCTCATCTTTTGCTGGAATATCAGGATATGGTCTGTCCAGGCTACTATGGAGAGGAGTGACAAAAGACAACCAATGGCATCTGCTGCAGTCAGCGTGATGGAGCCCATGCAGCAGGACTCTCTCCCTTGATAAGGCAACAGATGCTAGCTCCCCTGCAAGAAAGTTTCCATCCAACTAAACTTTCCCTCACATTTTGGTGCTGTCTTCCTCTTCTCTGCTTTGTTCTGTTCATTCTGATGGCTTTAGCTTGTTTATCTGTCTTAAACACATCTATCTCGGTTGCCAAACTCATCCATGGGGTTGCCAGATGGAGAAGCGTGATTGGTCACTCCAGAGACCACATCCCCGCTGCTCTAGAGTCCAGTGGCGGCACTTTACACCACTGCATTCGACGTTTTGCATTGCGCTTGGTGATGTTAGGCTTGGATGCAGCTGCTCAGCCATGGAAACTCATTCCATGAAGCTCGCTAAGCTGTTCTTGAGCTAATCTGAAGGCCACATGAAGTTTGGAGGTCTGTAGAGATTGACTCTGCAGAAAGTTGGTGACCTCTGCGCACTATGCCCCTCAGCATCCGCTGACCCTGCTCCATCATTTTACATGGTCTACCACTTCCTAGCTGAGTTGCTGTCATTCCCAATCGCTTCCACTTTTTTATAAAACCATTGACAGTTGGCTGTGGAATATTTAGTAGTGAGAAAATTTCATGACTGGACTTGTTCCACAGGAGGCATCCTATCACAGTACCACACTGGAATTCATTGAGCTTCTGAGAGTAACCCATTCTTTCACTAATGTTGGTAGAAGCAGTCTGCAGGCCTAGGTGCTTGGTTTTATACACCTGTGGCCATGGAAGTGATTAGAACACCTGAATTCAATGATTTGGACGGGTGAGTGAATCCTTTTGGCAATATAGTGCATCATTAAAAAAGTATGCACACCCAAAGCTACAGTTGTCAGTAAGTCTGAATGCGGTCAAATAACATGTTTTGTTGATTTAAGTAAACATAGCACATCCTCTACAGATAACCCACTAATGATACTTTTTCTTTGACTTCTATTTCTTTTCTGAGTTTAACATGTTGTGAAAAAATGAAACCTAAGATTTGTGCCTTTTTCTCAGGCCAGTATTTTTTTTCCGTCTTAATGAATAGCAAATAAACAGTAATTGTATTAAAGTGTGACCTCTGTAGGATGTCTTAACTCATTTTCACTTAGAAAATCAACAAAATATGTGATCTGAGTTTTGCATATGACTGTAAGGATGTGCTTTCTGGCTTATTTTGATATTTGACAGTCTGTGTTACTGAAAGGATAACTGCCTAGAAGGGAAAAAACATCTTTTCACCTGATATTAAGGTATCGTAATACACAAGCATGGTAACCTGGTGCACTAACATGATCAAATAAAATCACTAGTGCAGACTAAATTGTCACAGATCACAGAGATATGCATTTTGACATTTTTAGTTAATAGCCTCAAATGAGCTCCATAACACCAAGACTAACTGATGCAGTAATAGATGATGATTAGATTTCAGGTTCTATGCAAAGTTTTTTCTCCTCAGTGTACCAGTATGTTAGTTTGTTAGTCTTTCATTGTTTTAGTTCTCACTACCAGCAGTTACTTACAGCTCCACTACTTCTTTCTTTATTGGTAACTAGCAAAGATACTTTCTCTGGCTACACAAAGCACTTCTCGTAAGCCGCTCTGGATAGAGCATCTGCTAAATGCTGTAAATGTAAATGTACTTCAGCTTTCTTAACTATGTCTGCAAAGATCCCATATCCCTTTTTCACCAAGTTCCACTACAGGGGTCGGCACCATGCGGCTCTTTTACTCCACAGCAGACTTAGATTCTTAATATGGAACTGCTAATTCACCAACTTTTAACCCTGACGGTTGGTGTGGAACGGGAAATTTCGAACAAGAATCTGGCGAATGAGAAACTTCAGCCTTGTGAAAATCGAACATTGAGAGACGTTTTACAACAAAATATTCTGCTTTTGAGGAACATTGTCTTGCTGGAGATGTAAGAAAAGCTGCTATAGCTGAGCTAAATTTTAAAGCAGAGCAACGTAAGTGTGTGTTTTTGTTTATATTATATCTTTTAGCCTATTCTAGGACATTAGCACATACTGAGACATATTTACAGCCAAGATGGTAAAATTCCCCTTAACTAGGTCTTCCCCATCACACGTCTTCCTCTGAGCACCTGCATGTCTTTTAGAGCTGCTGCTAAAACTGCATCTTTGGACAGCTCATCGTGCTTGGAGGAGAACACTAACTGCTAATTCTTTTTTATCAGATAACTAAGTTGGCTTGTAAGTTGCATGAAGGATCATCCTGCCCACCCAGAGAAAGCGCGAAATCGTGGCCAATTATGCTTCCGTGGACTCTTGGCCACAGATGGCTTTGGCCATGTAGTTGATCATAGTCCATAATAATGATGTTCAGCAGTTTCTTTTTTTATTATTTTCAGGCTCTTTTTAAATGTGAAACAGTGTGTTGTTCCTATTGTCTATAATTTCACTACTATATAAATAGTTTATCTAGTCACATTTGTGTATTTAATTTTGAATTCTGACAAAATAATTCAACTAAATCAGCCCGAATCATGGTGAAATTCAAGATTTTATGGTTTTTCCTAAAGAATCGTGATTAAATCTCATTATAATGAGGTCACAGATTTACACCCCCACCCGTTACTCACTCTTGCGCCCTGTTTGGTGATAAACTGCACTGTGGTTGGCAGCGTTTGTCTAACACTTGGCTTTTGAACCTAAGCAGTCTTCAGTGTGATGAATGTATTGTGCTAATCCTCATTGCAACAAGGCCACGTCCACGAAACACTCCCTTCCCAGCGCTCGTATCAGCTCAGTGCTTGCATGCGGCCCGGGAGCCCTCTGCCCTCCCACCTGAGCTTACCCAGCTCATCCATTCCAAACAGGCAGAAAGCGGCCCACCCGCACCGCTGGTAACCTGCGCCTCTCCTGCCCCCCCCCCCCCCCCCCCCTCTTTTTTTAATTATGCTAAGTGCTAGCATGTCAACCCCCAACCCGTTGAGAAAGATGTCACTTTTATAAATTACGGCCGCCCCCTCAGTCACTGCTTTCTGTCAGAGTTTTAATTATACAGAGAGGGAGAGAGACAGAAAGACGGACGGCTGGTGAGCGGCTTTGATTGGGCTTCGGGTGAGCCAAGGAGAGATTAGGAGAAAACAGGCAGATTGTCTGCAGGGAAAATCAACATTTGGATGGAGAGTGTGCTGGTGTGTTGAGGGAGAAAAATATCTATAGAAAAATGCATGTTGTGATTATACTGCTGCTTATTGGGCCTGCAGTTTGTGTTAGTCAGCGTGATTTGGAAATGCATTTTCTATCCGTGCCATGATGTGGAACACTATGTCCGGGAGGGTCTCTGAGCTAACTGAGTGTTTTCTCTCAACAGTAGGTGGGAGGAGAAGGTGAAATATGGTATTACTAGCTAATATTACTGTCCTCCATCTACTGATACATGATGAGGCCAGTAAAGGCCATTCATTTTTGATGTAGGACTACAGGAAAACACTTGTCTTTTAAATGATATGATGGTTAAAGTATTAAGCATAGTTAAATTATTAAGAAACCAAGTCAAACACACTGGTGTGGTGTGAAATGCTCCTCTGTAGAGAAACTTCAGAATTGTTCACAGTGGTGTGATAGGAACCAGATGTCGGAAGAGTTCAGTGCCTCTAAAAGCTCCTTCACAAAGTTATTACATTGAATTGTTATGAGTATGCTATCTGATACTTGAGGGATTGTTTTACAAAAGTTTTGAGACGATTTATGCCTAAAACATGTGTATTAAATCCATTCATGGTTACAAGGTACGTGCAGGGCATTATAAGGCAGAATAGTCCCCAAAGAAAACGTTTTCCTGAATTTACCACTATCAGATTTTACCATCATCAGCATTACGTATGAAAACTCAGGAGACACGTGTAGGTTCACTGATGTTTTTGGATAATAAATAAAATGGCTATATTTGTGTTCATGGTATGACATCACAAGCCCTGGTGACCTCCACTGTAAAGAAATCAGTAGGTTTCTCTAAAATGAGCCATTTCACATCATACCGCTCTAATTGTTGTGTGTGGACAACATATGTGGAATGAAAAATGTCTTTTAAGAGAAAAACGGTTCCATTAGCTAATGCTGGTTAGGTATTGTGCTCCGGATATTAACCAAAGCATGCACTTGGGGAATTGTGGCTTTTAGAGGGGGTGTGTCCTTGTTAGTGGTGGTCCAGGATGTTCACTAGCGGGGTGTTCCAATTCAGAGGCTGGGTAGACCCGCAAAGGCTGAACCGAAATGAGACGGTCTGCGCTATGGTGGGTTTCCTGTTTGCATTAGCTATTCGACTCAGTTTAAACTCAATACTTACATTAAAAGTGTGCACCTCAACGCTGTTCACTCCTCTGCTGATGCTGCCATGTTCTTAAACCTTTGCCAGCACGCCATGAACCTTGGGATACGTTGGCTGGCAAAGGATCCACACCGCTATGATGCTATCAGCCTTCAAATGCAGCCTCTGAAGGATGCAGCCCTTGAATTGGGACATAGCTTAGGCTGTCCCCATATGTGTCTTCTTGTTACAAAATCAAGTCTGGCCCTGCAAGACTAGCAAGTAACAACTAAATCCCTAGTCTCAACAAATCCTCTGTTAAAACAGGCAAGTGTGAAGTCCTAAACTAAAGAATGCATTATTTAACAAATCTAATGGCATTTCAACATTTATTGCAATCAAAGTCCACCACACCAGAGAATTACCACTCAGTGTCTTCTGAGTTTCTCAAACGCTAGAGGGCGTCCCGTGTGAGTCCAAAATTAATAGGTTGATATGGAGCATTTGAACAAAATCATAGTTTATAAATACTTAAACATATTTAATATGAAGACTGAACAGTATAAAACATTTTAACACCACTGTTATTTACATTTATGGCATTTGGCAGATGCTCTTATCAAGAGCGGCTTACAGTTTGATCATTTTACACAGGTAGGCGAAGGTGGTGTTAGGAGTCTTGCCCAAGGACTCCTATTGGTGTAGTGTAGGGTGCTTACCCAGGTGGGGGATTGAACCCAAGTCTACAGTGTAGAAGTGTTACCCACTACACTAACCAACCACATATATTTATATATATAACCACGTAATATTTCTAAGAGCTTTTAAAGTCGAGTTATAGAAGTTTAAAACGGCACCTCATGTGAGTCCATGACGTCCATGAACGTGAACAGCCATTGAGCTGCTCCACTCATCAATCAATCAACAGATCAACCTTTTTTTTGCAATGTCACTACTGCCAAAACCAGTATTTTGATAAACATCAACAAAGGAGGTATCATGCAGCCCTTCTCTGATGTGTCCCTGATAACTTTCTATACAGTTATGCAGGCAATAAAGGTATGTTTGCTTTATTATTAGACAACGAGTTCTGTGTTTCATTACTTGAATCACTGCCAGAGAAAGTGGTTAGACGAGACACCAAGCGTCCATCAATTGTCGGTGTACTGAAAGAAGCCGACCCGACCCTGACCAGGGCTGTGAAGTGAAAGAATAGGCTATTGCTTGCAAGTTTGATCTCTGACTGCAATTTTCCTCCATTTCTAAATGTTCCATTTTTAACACACCTTTCACTTTATTCCCTTTAATCTTCTCTTACATTCTTTTTGTTCACAGTCTCTGTCTCTGTCTCTCCTCTCTCTCTTCATTTCACCCAGCAGCCTTCTCCTTTTTAACTCCGACACTTCCCATCACTCTGCTTGTGCAAGTGTGTTCTGTGCCTCTGATCCTGATCTCTTCTAGAGTACACACAGTTCCGGCGCTGAGCTCAGCCATAAGGAAGGCTTTGGGTGGAATCGCGCTACAGCTGTTTGTTTGAGAACCTTCTTCCTTCCTGCCTGCAGCTTCTCTTATAATGGGCTGTTCGGTACTTTAGCCAATAAAGCTAACTCGAGTAACAAATGAAAATGGGTGGAGAGCGGTTAGCACAATCTCCCTTTCATAACTCTCTCCTGCTAGCTTCCATTTGCTGTTAGCAGATGGTGACGCATGGATCAATCAGCCCTCACAGGTATCTGCAGGCTTATGTGTGTCGAGAGGTTTGAGTTAAAGGAAAAAGGAACCATTCTGGTTGATAAGTCTCAGCACAAGATGCTCCGAGTTCCACAAGGATATCTTCAGATGGGAATTTTTATCTTTGTTATTGGATAAAGAGGATTGTGAGAGGATTGGGTCGGCTGGCTCCCATCACTTCCAGTAAGATCCCTATCTCAAGGCTTTCAGTGGAAAGTCCCACCTAAGTGACCATCCCGAGAGCTTTGGATAAGGCGTATACTTTCCTAGCTTGATAATTTTCTCTGCCAATGATACATGATAATGCATTGGAAGTTGTCATTTGAGAAATATTCCAGATTCATTCAGCTTATTCATTCACAAATAGCATGAATCAAGCATGAATTCCCATCCGTTTTTTTTTTGTTTTTTTACATGCCCATGGCCATTTGTGAACATTTGTACCTGAGCAATATCGTATTTAGCCCCCACTCCGCACACTCACACACACACACATCCCCTTGCTGATCATATTACTTTGTGTCCATGGAATCATTGTGTGCTGCTGCCAGTTGATTAAAAAAATTCCAATAGGGCCCCTTGGTGGCTTGGGGGCTCTAAATGACCGCTAATCGCTACAAACACATCCTTTATGGCTGTTATTGAGGACCCCTCAGGAAGGAGGGCTGATTTCACTGTACTGGTTATATGAATAGATATCTTACTGCCTAGAATTCAAGTCTAGGGAAGAGAGCCTTCTTAAGGCCCCCAGATATCTTGGAATACTTTTATGTTGTTTAGTTATTTATCCTCTCATTCAGTTATAGCACATTAAAACTAGCAGAGACGTTCTATAGGAAGCAATTACATTTGTATGTGTGTAATATAAACTGATTGCATAGCACATCTAGACCAGGAATGGCCAAGCTTTATCTTGGGGACCAAAATGTAATGTTTGTGGTGGACCGTGGGCCAAAAAGACAAAACGGCTAGTACAGGGGTCAGCAACATGCATCACTTTTTCTGCCCTGTTGCAGCTCAACAGCAGAATTGGATTTTTGGGTAAAAATAAAATAATCCACCTTTGTAGTATAATAAAGCTCTGCTGGTCCACAGTTTTAACAATAAATGGTTTGAAATGCTGAAGTTAATGTATAACCCCTAATTAACCCTTTAACCCTGAAGATCGGAACACAGACTGTTGGTCCCACAACAACGCAGACAACAGTCTTGCCTCGCTAGTAGTTAACAAAAAGGCAAAGAGAAAGATTTAAGATGAACATTGATCATTTTGAGACAAATGGCCTTATTTGCGGTTCTAAGCACTCCAGCTGGTTTCCTGATGCATTTCATCTGCAACGAGAATTGGCCAAACACTAAAACGTCACGGAGCTGAAGTCGCTTCTCTTTTGCCAGCTTCTCATTTGAATTTTCCCATTCCATCGTAAAAGGTGCAACTGTTACATTCAGGCACCTCAGTCACCATTTAAGGCGGAATGGGAAAATTCGAACAAGGAGCTGGCGAATTAGAAGTGACTTTAGCCTGGTAAAAAAACAAACAAGAGAAACAAACAAGAAAAGCAGCTATAGCTGACCTAAAGCTTAAAGCTGAGCAAAGTAAGTCTGTTTTTGTTTATATTGTGTTTTTTAGCCTTTACTAGTACATTAGCACATACTGAGATATATTTGCAGCCAAGATGGTAAAATTGATATAAAATGTTGTGGCTCCCAATGTGGTTTGATTTTGATTTAAAGGTCAAAAAGGCTGCTCTTAGCATTTTGGGTTGCTGACCCCTGGGCTAGCACAACATTTGCCTTATGTTTTTATATGATTTCAAATTAATATTTGCTGCTATATGTATTGTACACCAGAAGAGCAGACACTTTAGCCAAAAATAAGAAGTTCTGGTCTCACTTTGGGCTCTGCTAGCCCTGTACACCAAGGATTAGAATGCTTTGAATAGTATGGATAACATGGAAAAACATTTGTGCTTCATTAAAACCTGCATCTTGCAGTTTTGGGTAATGCTCCTTTCATTTCAATTCAGGTCAGGCAGGTGCTAGCCTATTTCTCATGACCGTGGACAGGTGTGGGTCAGGAAAACGCTGACCCACGCGTCATTATTAGCAACATTAGCATTTGGAGGTGCAGTGTTTTTTTTCAGGTAGGGTTTGTGTAGAGGAATCTGCTGCTGGATCACCTGTAAAGGGCACTGAGTGCTGAGGAAATGTGCAGAGATCCAGCGTTGCCTGCTTAAATCCTCATTTATTAAAGAGAGTGGTGCTAGGCCCGGGTGCCAGGCTCTGGTGAGGGATGGGGGCAGGCAGATAACAAACAACACTGCTCTGCCAGATCCACCCTGCACGCTACTCCCACTCCATCTCTCTCTCTCTCTCTCTCTCTCTCTCTCTCTCTCTCTCTCTCTCTCTCTCTCTCTCTCTCCACAGCAGCACCGAGACCACTGCTCTGAGGCAGTCGCAGGTGTGTAGGTGTGTGTGAGAATGTAGACGAGGATGAGCTGAGCAGAACTCCCACCCTGTTCACTGCGTATCTACAGAGTTATATAGAGGGATTATGTATATTTCTGACCCCAAGCTAAATTGTCATAATCCTCTTTATGATTCCATACAGAAAACGGTTCTTCGGTGCGCTTTCATGGTGGTTATTAATGATGGATATAAGCTAGCAAGGTTAGCGCTGCCGTATTTGATGTCTTTGAATTCATTATCCACTTACTTGTTATACACAGTAGTGTAAAAAGCCTTGCACCGGTGTCCGAAAACGATCCTTCATCTCAGGCCTCATTCATTAATGCCATGTAGAGATGGTAAAAGTCAGAATCTGTCAGTAAGTATTCTCTCGTGTCCCATTTTTCAAACATCATGTCCTCTGGAGCTGCTTTAATGTGCCGTGCTGAATTATTTGTAGGAGAGAAAGGCACCCAATTGGCCGGCTGACTGAGGTGATGATGTTCCAATCAGCCAAGTGTCTGCTGCTAATGTGCTCTTTTCAGCTTTTCAGCCAGGCTTCATTGTTCTTGTTCACTTGTACATAGAAGCCTGAGGCTTTTGAAAGAGGGGGTGGCTGGGGCGTTTTGTCGCTCCATGTATGCTCTACTCATGGGGGTGGAAAGGTGCTCTGTATTTACTTTGAGCCAGAGCATTAAAGGGCCCATATCCTGCATTTATATTGTTTTCCCTGAGGTCCATTTTAGGGATGCACAATGATAATTGGATATCAGACAGATTTTTGGATTTGACTGATGTATTAAACTGATATTTGCTGATTGTATTTATTGTGCATTTTCTACTTTTTGTAAATAGAGTGACCCTTACTATTCACAAAGGGAATTGCTGATTGAGAATTGCTGATGTTAAAGCCCTCTGTTCTGATTGGCTGTCCTATACTGTGTCCATCGACTCTATGCCTTGTTCTTGACCTCGCTGTGCAGAATGTGTTGTAGGTGCTCAGGGAGATGAAACCTGACATGGTATTTTTCTGTAGTACAGTTTTTTTATTGACTGTTTCCAAATACACTTTGCAGTTCAGATCAGTGTGTTGCTTTGTAATGAATTTTAACCTGTCATTTATTTTAACTGAGTTCATTAAGTTTTGGAGAACAGTCCTTGCTACAGTGATAAATCTTGCCAATTCTAGACTGGTTTAGATACTCCGGATGGTTAGAGACTGCTTCTGCAGTTTTTCCAGCTACTGTCTGAGACTTTTGATGACTTGCTTCTAGAAAAGAAAATTACGCAGAATGTCCTCATTGCATTTCATGGTTTCTTAGTACTGGCTTCTGGCTAACTTACCAGAATTGAAAGTGACTAAATGTAAAGACATTGCAAGGTAATGTCACTCTAGGCTAGGAATATGTAAAGG
Organism: Pygocentrus nattereri; assembly: GCF_015220715.1. NCBI lineage: Eukaryota > Metazoa > Chordata > Actinopteri > Characiformes > Serrasalmidae > Pygocentrus > Pygocentrus nattereri. Next base: position 10,175,341 of record NC_051218.1, read on the forward strand.
GTCTTAGTCAGTGTTTTAAAATGTATGAAAATGGCCAAAAATCTTTTTTGGAATACCATTTGGAATGCGGCTGTGTGTGTGTGTGTGTGTGTGTACTCCCTTTCCAGGGAGATTAAATTAATATATTTGGGGTTAAAGTAAAATGCATTTAAGGTTAAATAATTTAAAGGTTGCTGTTAATCAAATAGCCTGTGCTTTGGTTAGCAGTTAGCCTGTGACTGGTTAGGCTGTAACTGTTTAGCCTGTGACTGCTTGGGTGGCCTAGTTAGTCTGTGACTGGTTAAGCCTTTAACTGGTTAGTGTATAACTGTTTAGGCTGCCTGGTTAGCCAGTGACTGGTAAGCTGACTGTGATTATTTAGGCTGTGACTGGTTAGGCTGAATGATTAGCCTGTGATTGGTTAGGATGTGACTGGTTAGGCTGAATGATTAGCCTGTGATTGGTTAGGCTGTGACTGGTTAGGCTGAATGATTAGCCTGTGATTGGTTAGGCTGTGACTGGTTAGGCTGAATGATTAGCCTGTGATTGGTTAGGCTGAATGATTAGCCTGTGATTGGTTAGGCTGTGACTGGTAAGGCTGAATGATTAGCCTGTGATTGGTTAGGCTGAATGATTAGCCTGTGATTGGTTAGGCTGTGACTGGTTAGGCTGAATGATTAGCCTATGATTGGTTAGGCTGTGACTGGTTAGGCTGAATGATTAGCCTGTGATTGGTTAGGCTGTGACTGGTTAGGCTGAATGATTAGCCTGTGATTGTTTAGGCTGTGACTGGTTAGGCTGAATGATTAGCCTGTGATTGGTTAGGCTGTGACTGGTAAGGCTGAATGATTAGCCTGTGATTGGTTAGGCTGAATGATTAGCCTGTGATTGTTTAGGCTGTGACTGGTTAGGCTGAATGATTAGCCTGTGATTGTTTAGGCTGTGACTGGTTAGGCTGAATGATTAGCCTGTGATTGTTTAGGCCGTGACTGGTTAGGCTGAATGATTAGCCTGTGATTGGTTAGGCTGTGACTGGTTAGGCTGAATGATTAGCCTGTGATTGTTTAGGCTGTGACTGGTTAGGCTGAATGATTAGCCTGTGATTGGTTAGGCTGTGACTGGTTAGGCTGAATGATTAGCCTGTGATTGGTTAGGCTATGACTGGTTAGGCTGAATGATTAGCCTGTGATTGGTTAGGCTGTGATTGGTTAGGCTGAATGATTAGCCTGTGATTGGTTAGGCTGTGACTGGTTAGGCTGAATGATTAGCCTGTGATTGGTTAGGCTGTGACTGGTTAGGCTGAATGATTAGCCTGTGATTGGTTAGGCTATGACTGGTTAGGCTGAATGATTAGCCTGTGATTGGTTAGGCTATGACTGGTTAGGCTGAATGATTAGCCTGTGATTGGTTAGGCTATGACTGGTTAGGCTGAATGATTAGCCTGTGATTGGTTAGGCTGTGACTGGTTAGGCTGAATGATTAGCCTGTGATTGGTTAGGCTGTGACTGGTTAGGCTGAATGATTAGCCTGTGATTGGTTAGGCTGTGACTGGTTAGGCTGAATGATTAGCCTGTGATTGGTTTGGCTGAATGATTAGCCTGTGATTGGTTAGGCTGTGACTGGTAAGGCTGAATGATTAGCCTATGATTGGTTAGGCTGTGACTGGTTAGGCTGAATGATTAGCCTGTGATTGTTTAGGCTATGACTGGTTAGGCTGAATGATTAGCCTGTGACTGGTTAGGCTGTGACTGGTTAGGCTGAATGATTAGCCTGTGATTGGTTAGGCTGTGACTGGTTAGGCTGAATGATTAGCCTGTGATTGGTTAGGCTGTGACTGGTTAGGCTGAATGATTAGCCTGTGATTGGTTAGGCTGTGACTGGTTAGGCTGAATGATTAGCCTGTGATTGTTTAGGCTGTGACTGGTTAGGCTGAATGATTAGCCTGTGATTGGTTAGGCTGTGACTGGTTAGGCTGAATGATTAGCCTGTGATTGGTTAGGCTGTGACTGGTTAGGCTGAATGATTAGCCTGTGATTGGTTAGGCTGTGACTGGTTAGGCTGAATGATTAGCCTGTGATTGGTTAGGCTATGACTGGTTAGGCTGAATGATTAGCCTGTGATTGGTTAGGCTGTGATTGGTTAGGCTGAATGATTAGCCTGTGATTATTTAGGCTGTGACTGGTTAGGCTGAATGATTAGCCTGTGATTGGTTAGGCTGTGACTGGTTAGGCTGAATGATTAGCCTGTGATTGGTTAGGCTGTGACTGGTTAGGCTGAATGATTAGCCTGTGACTGGTTAGGCTGAATGATTAGCCTGTGATTGGTTAGGCTGTGACTGGTTAGGCTGAATGATTAGCCTGTGATTGGTTAAGCCGTGACTCATTAGGCTGAATGATTAGCCTGTGATTGTTTAGGCCGTGACTGGTTAGGCTGAATGATTAGCCTGTGTTTGTTTAGGCCGTGACTGGTTAGGCTGAATGATTAGCCTGTGATTGGTTAGGCTGTGACTGGTTTCAGAGCCAGTCACCCCCACACACTCGAAACACAGGTTGCATAAAGCCTTGCAAATTATGCAAGGACCCTGCCTCCACCTCAAGTCAAAGCTAATTATTGTTTACAACTTCAGTGAGAAGAGGAAGCGGAACTATCCATCTGATCACAAAAAAAGAGAAACACCATAAGAGTGAATTGCAAGAACATCAATAAGGTAAACTTGTATTTTTTGGTCTCCAGGAGTGACGTCAGCAAATAACAGTAACATTTTTAAAATAAAGATTGATGTGCTGGCTGGACAGTGCGTCTCTCTAATCTGTCTGTCTCGCTAACTGAGCTGGGCAGTGCAACTGTTGGTCTGTTTGTGTCTTGCTTGCTTGCCAGCCATTTCCAGAACTGTGTTCTATGACTTGGTGCCTTGCAAAAGTGAGAGTCAAATAAAACTGTATGTTATGCTTGATGAACACCTATAGGCAACAGTGCAGCTTGGAAAAGCTAACTGCATTGAACGTAAATGTGCTTCATGTGTATGTATGAAATGAGACTCACGCTTTGCAGTAGACGCCTTGATGTAGACCAGTCCAGACAATCTAAGGACGTAATGAGACACTTCTCAAAGGTGCACATCATTATAAAACAAGACGATGATCATCTAGTAGTTTGAGCACTTTGGTGTCAGGTGTGACTGTGTGGCAGTTGCAGGTAGGTTGCATGGCTAACGGGTCACGTAGGAGGGCCCATTTTGCAGAATTTTGCTTAGGGCCCCAGGGAGATCAGCTGGCTATGCTGGTTAGGCTGTGATTTGTTAGCAGCCTGGGACTGGTTAGAATGGGATTGCTTAGGCTGCCTGGTTGGCCTGTGATTGGTTAGGCTGCAGTTGGTAGATTGGTTAGCATTGAACTAACACCAGAAGGCAACGAGTTCAACGTACATTCTCCACTATGCTATTCTACCCGTGAGCAAAGCACCTAAAACCTGTAGCTGCTCCAGGAGGACTGCATTATGGCTTTTTTTATCTCCAATTTTCACTTCAGTTATAGCAAAGCCAGTCTAAAGGGTTAAAAGCACACCTGGTGAGCTAGAATAACTGATCTGTCTTTTTTGCTTCCGTTGCCGTTCATTATTTTTTGCATAGTTCTGCAGAGGAGGTGAAGCAGTGCTGGAATTCACAGCAAGTTTCTGAGCATCTCCTCAACAGCTGCTTTGCTTTAAGTGTCGCACACACTTAGACAGCACGCACACATACATACACACACCCACACGCACTTGAGTGCACTCCAGTTATGTTGCATTTCTACATGTAATGGACCCCATATGCCTCGCAGCAGTGTGCGTCATGCTGAGAAACCAGTACCCACTCAGATCCTATTAATGAGCACAATCAAAGCAAATGTGCTCTATTTTAATCTACTGGTGACTGCAGTTGATGCCATTAGTGTTGTGAGCTACTTCACAACTGCATCATTTTCACCTTTATTACTTAGATCTGTATAGTTCTTGCTGGCATTTGCTGTACTATTTACATTTTTATACATAGTTGTGTAATAAATTTATGTTTACATGCTACTAGATATTTTCACTACATTTACACAGTGCATACATTTATCTTCTGTATATATTCATCTTCTGTATACATTCATCTTCTGTATCTGACATTTCATGTCAAGAAATGACAAATGTGGAAAAGGATGTTGTGCAACAACTTTATTCAATTCTAATAATAATAATAATAAATGCCAATGTGGGATTGACTAAAAGTGTAGAATCTGCACTTGTAGTGTTAGTCATGATGCTCTTGATCAGGCTTTATCATGCTTGTGATATCGTTTAAACCCAAATACCCAAAAGTTACCACTTAAAATGTCCTTTCTCAGTTAATCTGCGGTGGTACATTGGCAGGTTGAAAGATAATAATGTTTCTTTAAATATTTTACATTCTTCTCATGGACACACTCATTTAGGAGTGTTTTTTAAGAAAGTGTTTAAAGGCTTCTTGTTAAAAGATGCACTGATCATGGCCTTTTGTGTCTGATTCCGATTTCTTTAAAGCCATTAAACCCCAAGCTCACAGTGTGTGGGCTAAATGAGCACATGAAACACATGAACACGTTTCCAGTGCCTTCTATTAGCCAAAGTCACAACATTATTAGCTCATTAATGAGCCTCCCAGCAATTTAAATTCAATTAAGCAAAATCACCATTACTATTATAATTGGGATGTTTCTGTATGTGAATTGTGGGCTGAGGCTTGGAACTGGAGTCACCTGGATTATATAGCACTCATTGGTGTGGAGCTTTAAGTTTTTTTTTTTAAGCAAATATCTGCTAACAGTCAAATGGTTCCAATAACATTGTGCATGTCTAATATATAAATAGGACTAAAATAAAATCAGTATGTCAAAAGTAAGAGACAGCTGGAACTACAATATTCTGATACAGTTGCAGCATTCAGATCAGCAAAAATGCACTGACCTGCCTTATATTATGATCCTACTTTTTATTTAAAATATTTTTCTCCATAAAAATCACCATTTCCCAACCTCTCTTTATATCTTACAATTAACTCTGTGTTTTTGCTAGTGTTCTTTTAAGACTGAAATTTGTAAAAGCAGAGGTTAAGTATATCAGTAACAAACAGACTCTTTAATTCTGATAATGTCTGAGCTGAAACGCTCAGTATAAGTGAGTGGAGCTAAACCGCTGTAGACTGGATAAGCAGGTGAATATAAATGCTTTGGTTTTAATGTCCTTATAAAAACTGTCTTTGAAACAGGCTACTTTTCAGGACTGACATGCAAAACATCCAATCACAGAGCTCTGTTTTAGCGTGACATGTAGGCACGGGCAATTTTCAAAACATGGTCAAATGTGAGAATATCTCCCTGAAAAGCTCCAAAGAAATTCTTGTATAACTTGTAAAGATGTAATGCTTTGAACTTCTCAGTTTTTCAGACCAGCGACTATATCTCACTCTGAAACGCTCAGCCAATCAGAATGCAAGAATCAGTGAGCTTAATATAACAATAAACCAAGAGAGGCTGTGTGTCACTGAGGTTTTATCACGGAAAGGGTTTTCGGTAACACTTTATTTGAAGGCTACCTACATAAGGGCTTTATGACGCATTCATAAGCACTGAATAATGTGTTTATGAAGCACTACTTGAACATTTATTAAGTGCTTATATCAGTTCTTGCAACCTGACATAAGATGTTTTATGAAATAAATGACATTGTACTGACATAATATGAATAAACCTTGAACATATTTACAGCACTAAACATATTTAAAACACTATACATAACTATTTATGTCAGCATTCTTAAGACGACATTGTACTGATATCAGGTTAAATCTGCCTGGAAACCACCCCCTCTTCACTCCATGGCATGGATAAGATGATTGATGCAATTATGTATAGGGTTTAAATATGTTTAGTGCTGTAAATATGTTCAACGTTTATTCTTATTATGTCTTACTATGTCAGTACTTATGTTTTCTTATGTCCGACACAAAACTGAACACCTAAAACTTCCTTCCCTGTCATAAAATAATGCACTGCCTCAAATGGCCAACGTAAAATATGATAAAATACACGACTTTTCAGAAAATAATGAAAGGTATTATTAATAATAATCTAATAATAAACTTAAACAAGTATTCTGCCAAGAAATGCAATTTCTTTAAAGCAGGGGTATTTAATTAAAATTCAGTAAGGTCCAGTTACAGAAGATTTCCTCAAGCAAAGGTCCAGAACATCATAATGTCTAACTTGCATCATGATTCAGTGCCATATACTGTTTACTGAAGTAACCTAGTAGGTACAGTGTATCAACTTCTTATATTATCAACAAATTAATATCAAATCCAATAAAGTACAATT